>NW_027202476.1:0-2500 GCF_024711535.1 Dipodomys merriami | reverse complement strand
CACAATATAGACTGAACATCTGTATGGAAGTATAAATCCTATCTTTAAAATATATATAAGGAGGGCTTGGAAGGTGGCTCAATGGTAAAACGCTTGCCTTGCATGCATGAGGCCCTGGGCTCCATTCCTCAGCACCACATAAGCAGAAAAAAAAGCCGGCAGTGGCGCCGTGGCTCAAGTGGTACATCGCTAGCCTTGAGGTGAAGAGCTGAGGGACAGCGCCCAGGCCCAGAGTTCAGGCCCACGAGTGGACCAATATATATATATATATATATATATATATATATATATATATATATATATATATATATATATATATATAGTATATATGGATATATATATATATATATATATATATATATATATATAGGAGTATATATATATATATATGGAGTATCTTTTCCAGGCCTGAGGCTTGAATTTAGCCCCTCTATGCAGAAGAAATGGCAGTAGATCCTGAGATACTCATTTCTGGACCTGGGATGACTCATGGAATGTGATCGATCTCATCTTTGAATGAGTAGTTTGTGCATGATGCAAGTAGGAAATGATAGGCACGACTCATGGGGTATTGATTATTTGTAAAGAACAGTTGATGAAGCATGACAATAATCATCACAGTATGAAATGGAAGCATCAGGAAAGATCCAAGAATCGGTAGTCACACAGATTGGATTCTACCACAGGTTACCATCTCTCCTACTCTATATTAATGTGTACTTATTTCCATATTACCTTCACCTTATGATTGGATGACTGTTGTGCTCCCCGCTGTCCCCTCGGTGGTGGAGGCTCAATCACAGGTCCTTGGAACGGCCTAGCTCCTTCGTGGCTCAAAGGCTGGTGTGCTCATATGACCCCATTCACCACTTGGTCCTGCTAAGTCTGGAGTTCAGAATCCCCTCCCTGCCAAAAAACTCACCTTGATGTCAGAAGTCAATCGTTACAACTGTTTTCTTTCCTTTGCAAGTCCTGGATCTCAGCTAGGTCGGAGAATACATGGGCCACCCCGTGGCCATGGGAATAAGTTGTTATCCATGTCAGCCCAGTTATTCTTGTCATCATATACTCAAGAAAATACACAATACACCCATGAATAGCATACATAATAAAGAGAACAACTACACTCAATGCACGATGCAGTCCACACACGGATGTGAATGTACATCCCATGTTTCAATGATCACTGAGGACTATTTTGGCCTCCCTCGGGCTCGATCTCAGTTCCTGGGAACGGCCCAGCTCCTTAGTGGCTCACAGTCTGGTGGGATCACATGGACCCATTGGGCAGTTTGGCCTCCTAGGCCCAAAGTTTGAATCCCAGCACTGCCAAAAATTCACCTGATGTGAGAAGCCAGTCATTGCACCTGTTTTCCTGTACTGTGCAAGTTCTTGGGCTTAGCTAGGAAGGAGAATGTATATGCAACGCTATACTCATGGGAATAGGTTGTCATCCAGTTCACCACAGTTATTTTTGTCAACCTATACTCAAGGAAATACACAATACATCAATGAATAAGACATAAAACAAAGAGAATGACTACACCAAACGCAAGATGCCGCCCACCCATGTTTGGAAATATAGATCCTCTATTTAATTATGAATTTATGACTATATTGGCCCCCACCAGGGCTCCCTCTCAGGTCCCAGGAATGACCTAGTTCCTTAGTGGCTCAAAGCCTGGTGTGCTCACCATGACACATTCACCAATTGGGCCTGCTAGGCTTTGAGTTCAAATTCCTGCACTACCAAAAGATTCATTCTGATGTGAGAAGCCTATGGTGGCACAGGTTTTTCTGTCCTGTGAATGTCCTGGTTCTCATTGAGGATGGGGAATGCTATATAGGCTACTCTTAGCCATGGGAATAGGTTGTCATCCATGTCAGCATAGTTATATCTGTCACCCCATATGAAATAAAATACACAATACATCCTTGAAAAAGACACAAAATAAAAAGAATAACTACACTGAATGCAAGATGCATACCATACCTGCAGTTAAAGAGAAATCCTATGTTTTAAAAAGGTGGGCTGGCTATTTTGTCCAGTGCTGGGGCTTCAAATCAGGCCCTGCACCAGACCTGACATTCTACTCTTCAAAGATGGTGAGCTTCCCCTTCTTCCACAGTGCAACAGAGTTACCCAGACCTGAGCTAAAATCCCAGCACTGACAAAAGATTCATACTGATGTCAGAAGCCAGTCTTTGTTCCTTTTATCCTCTCCTTTGAAAGTCCTGTGCCTCAAATACGATGGAGAATACGATAGACAACCCTGTAACTATCAGAACATGTCATCCATGTCAGCACAGTTATACCTGTCACCATATTTATTAAAATACACAATACCTCCATGAATTAGAGACAAAATAAAGAGAATAATTGCACCGAACACAAGATGCTGTCCAAACATGTATGTCAATATATATCCTATATTTAAATTATGAATTTATGACTATAGTGGACCACCCTGGGGATCAATGTCAGATTCTGGGAATGGCC